>NC_069504.1:727661459-727667234 GCF_027579735.1 Bombina bombina
ATTGGGCATTTGCAACAAGCACAATGGAGTTTAGATTGACAGGTCATAAATGTTGGAGCTAATTCTCCGAGATGGTCGTGTTCATCTTGTCCTTGGAAGAAAATTGCCTAGTAACAACAGTGCAGCTTTTTTGGACAAGTATCATGTGTTTTTCCTGGGTAGATGTGGGAACGACATCATTTCACATTTTCACGTCATTATGCGTACACTCTGCAAATTGTTGCAATGTTTTAGAGAGTAACTTAGCAGTTTGATTGAGATTGTTATTTTGGAGCTATGCTAACAAGACACATTGCCCAGAAAGACATAAATCTTAAAAAAAATTCTCTGCTCTATCCCTAGGTATCCGCGTGCACACTTGCCGTAATGAGTCACTGAAATAAGGCATTAGGGTTTTTGCAACAGTGACATACAGTCTGTGTAGCAAGCTAGGGTCAAACAGCTACTCTGGCCATCAACAATAACTAATTGTTGGCAGTTTGTCCAATTTTACTCTTATGTTACAATTCTTGGTTCACTAGCTCATCTTCCGGATTCATCGACAAGTGTGTGTATGGATCATATTACCACATTTCATTAGGGTAACAATAGGTCAAGCTGTAGGCTTTACTCTTGGTCTGCAAGCAAAGCTCCAGTGGCGCAATCGGTTAGCGCGCGGTACTTATACGACAGTAACTGGTGAGCAATGCCGAGGTTGTGAGTTCGAGCCTCACCTGGAGCAGCTCTTTTCCTTACAGTTGCATGGCTTTATATTGCCTGCATTCGTGGATTTATAATGCAGTCCTATTTCACTGAATTACGTCACTCCTAATATCTACGTATATCTACAAATAAAAACATGTCACACAGGCAAGCCCCAGTGGCCTAATGGATAAGGCACTGGCCTCCTAAGCCAGGGATTGTGGGTTCAAGTCCCATCTGGGGTGAGTCTCACTGCCATTTTAGACACATAAATTTAAGCTGCCATATGAGCAACTGAATGATAAGCAAGCGTATGGATGCGTTCATGTGTATTGGGCATTTGCAACAAGCACAATGGAGTTTAGATTGACAGGTCATAAATGTTGGAGCTAATGCTCCGAGATGGTCGTGTTCATCTTGTCCTTGGAAGAAAATTGCCTAGTAACAATAGTGCAGCTTTTTTGGACAAGTATCATGTGTTTTTCCTGGGTAGATGTGGGAACGACATCATTTCACATTTTCACGTCATTATGCGTACACTCTGCAAATTGTTGCAATGTTTTAGAGAGTAACTTAGCAGTTTGATTGAGATTGTTATTTTGGAGCTATGCTAACAAGACACATTGCCCAGAAAGACATAAATCTTAAAAAAAATTCTCTGCTCTATCCCTAGGTATCCGCGTGCACACTTGCCGTAATGAGTCACTGAAATAAGGCATTAGGGTTTTTGCAACAGTGACATACAGTCTGTGTAGCAAGCTAGGGTCAAACAGCTCCTCTGGCCATCAACAATAACTAATTGTTGGCAGTTTGTCCAATTTTACTCTTATGTTACAATTCTCGGTTCACTAGCTCATCTTCCGGATTCATCGACAAGTGTGTGTATGGATCATATTACCACATTTCATTAGGGTAACAATAGGTCAAGCTGTAGGCTTTACTCTTGGTCTGCAAGCAAAGCTCCAGTGGCGCAATCGGTTAGCGCGCGGTACTTATACGACAGTAACTGGTGAGCAATGCCGAGGTTGTGAGTTCAAGCCTCACCTGGAGCAGCTCTTTTCCTTACAGTTGCTTTGCTTTATATTGCCTGCATTCGTGGATTTATAATGCAGTCCTAATTCACTGAATTACGTCACTCCTAATATCTACGTATATCTACAAATAAAAACATGTCACATAGGCAAGCCCCAGTGGCCTAATGGATAAGGCACTGGCCTCCTAAGCCAGGGATTGTGGGTTCAAGTCCCATCTGGGGTGAGTCTCACTGCCATTTTAGACACATAAATTTAAGCTGCCATATGAGCAACTGAATGATAAGCAAGCGTATGGATGCGTTCATGCGTATTGGGCATTTGCAACAAGCACAATGGAGTTTAGATTGACAGGTCATAAATGTTGGAGCTAATTCTCCGAGATGGTCGTGTTCATCTTGTCCTTGGAAGAAAATTGCCTAGTAACAACAGTGCAGCTTTTTTGGACAAGTATCATGTGTTTTTCCTGGGTAGATGTGGGAACGACATCATTTCACATTTTCACGTCATTATGCGTACACTCTGCAAATTGTTGCAATGTTTTAGAGAGTAACTTAGCAGTTTGATTGAGATTGTTATTTTGGAGCTATGCTAACAAGACACATTGCCCAGAAAGACATAAATCTTAAAAAAAATTCTCTGCTCTATCCCTAGGTATCCGCGTGCACACTTTCCGTAATGAGTCACTGAAATAAGGCATTAGGGTTTTTGCAACAGTGACATACAGTCTGTGTAGCAAGCTAGGGTCAAACAGCTACTCTGGCCATCAACAATAACTAATTGTTGGCAGTTTGTCCAATTTTACTCTTATGTTACAATTCTCGGTTCACTAGCTCATCTTCCGGATTCATCGACAAGTGTGTGTATGGATCATATTACCACATTTCATTAGGGGAACAATAGGTCAAGCTGTATGCTTTACTCTTGGTCTGCAAGCAAAGCTCCAGTGGCGCAATCGGTTAGCGCGCGGTACTTATACGACAGTAACTGGTGAGCAATGCCGAGGTTGTGAGTTCAAGCCTCACCTGGAGCAGCTCTTTTCCTTACAGTTGCGTGGCTTTATATTGCCTGCATTCGTGGATTTATAATGCAGTCCTAATTCACTGAATTACGTCACTCCTAATATCTACGTATATCTACAAATAAAAACATGTCACATAGGCAAGCCCCAGTGGCCTAATGGATAAGGCACTGGCCTCCTAAGCCAGGGATTGTGGGTTCAAGTCCCATCTGGGGTGAGTCTCACTGCCATTTTAGACACATAAATTTAAGCTGCCATATGAGCAACTGAATGATAAGCAAGCGTATGGATGCGTTCATGTGTATTGGGCATTTGCAACAAGCACAATGGAGTTTAGATTGACAGGTCATAAATGTTGGAGCTAATGCTCCGAGATGGTCGTGTTCATCTTGTCCTTGGAAGAAAATTGCCTAGTAACAACAGTGCAGCTTTTTTGGACAAGTATCATGTGTTTTTCCTGGGTAGATGTGGGAACGACATCATTTCACATTTTCACGTCATTATGCGTACACTCTGCAAATTGTTGCAATGTTTTAGAGAGTAACTTAGCAGTTTGATTGAGATTGTTATTTTGGAGCTATGCTAACAAGACACATTGCCCAGAAAGACATAAATCTTAAAAAAAATTCTCTGCTCTATCCCTAGGTATCCGCGTGCACACTTGCCGTAATGAGTCACTGAAATAAGGCATTAGGGTTTTTGCAACAGTGACATACAGTCTGTGTAGCAAGCTAGGGTCAAACAGCTCCTCTGGCCATCAACAATAACTAATTGTTGGCAGTTTGTCCAATTTTACTCTTATGTTACAATTCTCGGTTCACTAGCTCATCTTCCGGATTCATCGACAAGTGTGTGTATGGATCATATTACCACATTTCATTAGGGGAACAATAGGTCAAGCTGTATGCTTTACTCTTGGTCTGCAAGCAAAGCTCCAGTGGCGCAATCGGTTAGCGCGCGGTACTTATACGACAGTAACTGGTGAGCAATGCCGAGGTTGTGAGTTCGAGCCTCACCTGGAGCAGCTCTTTTCCTTACAGTTGCGTGGCTTTATATTGCCTGCATTCGTGGATTTATAATGCAGTCCTAATTCACTGAATTACGTCACTCCTAATATCTACGTATATCTACAAATAAAAACATGTCACATAGGCAAGCCCCAGTGGCCTAATGGATAAGGCACTGGCCTCCTAAGCCAGGGATTGTGGGTTCAAGTCCCATCTGGGGTGAGTCTCACTGCCATTTTAGACACATAAATTTAAGCTGCCATATGAGCAACTGAATGATAAGCAAGCGTATGGATGCGTTCATGTGTATTGGGCATTTGCAACAAGCACAATGGAGTTTAGATTGACAGGTCATAAATGTTGGAGCTAATTCTCCGAGATGGTCATGTTCATCTTGTCCTTGGAAGAAAATTGCCTAGTAACAACAGTGCAGCTTTTTTGGACAAGTATCATGTGTTTTTCCTGGGTAGATGTGGGAACGACATCATTTCACATTTTCACGTCATTATGCGTACACTCTGCAAATTGTTGCAATGTTTTAGAGAGTAACTTAGCAGTTTGATTGAGATTGTTATTTTGGAGCTATGCTAACAAGACACATTGCCCAGAAAGACATAAATCTTAAAAAAAATTCTCTGCTCTATCCCTAGGTATCCGCGTGCACACTTGCCGTAATGAGTCACTGAAATAAGGCATTAGGGTTTTTGCAACAGTGACATACAGTCTGTGTAGCAAGCTAGGGTCAAACAGCTCCTCTGGCCATCAACAATAACTAATTGTTGGCAGTTTGTCCAATTTTACTCTTATGTTACAATTCTTGGTTCACTAGCTCATCTTCCGGATTCATCGACAAGTGTGTGTATGGATCATATTACCACATTTCATTAGGGGAACAATAGGTCAAGCTGTATGCTTTACTCTTGGTCTGCAAGCAAAGCTCCAGTGGCGCAATCGGTTAGCGCGCGGTACTTATACGACAGTAACTGGTGAGCAATGCCGAGGTTGTGAGTTCGAGCCTCACCTGGAGCAGCTCTTTTCCTTACAGTTGCATGGCTTTATATTTCCTGTATTCGTGGATTTATAATGCAGTCCTTATTCACTGAATTACGTCACTCCTAATATCTACGTATATCTACAAATAAAAACATGTCACATAGGCAAGCCCCAGTGGCCTAATGGATAAGGCACTGGCCTCCTAAGCCAGGGATTGTGGGTTCAAGTCCCATCTGGGGTGAGTCTCACTGCCATTTTAGACACATAAATTTAAGCTGCCATATGAGCAACTGAATGATAAGCAAGCGTATGGATGCGTTCATGTGTATTGGGCATTTGCAACAAGCACAATGGAGTTTAGATTGACAGGTCATAAATGTTGGAGCTAATTCTCCGAGATGGTCGTGTTCATCTTGTCCTTGGAAGAAAATTGCCTAGTAACAACAGTGCAGCTTTTTTGGACAAGTATCATGTGTTTTTCCTGGGTAGATGTGGGAACGACATCATTTCACATTTTCACGTCATTATGCGTACACTCTGCAAATTGTTGCAATGTTTTAGAGAGTAACTTAGCAGTTTGATTGAGATTGTTATTTTGGAGCTATGCTAACAAGACACATTGCCCAGAAAGACATAAATCTTAAAAAAAATTCTCTGCTCTATCCCTAGGTATCCGCGTGCACACTTGCCGTAATGAGTCACTGAAATAAGGCATTAGGGTTTTTGCAACAGTGACATACAGTCTGTGTAGCAAGCTAGGGTCAAACAGCTCCTCTGGCCATCAACAATAACTAATTGTTGGCAGTTTGTCCAATTTTACTCTTATGTTACAATTCTCGGTTCACTAGCTCATCTTCCGGATTCATCGACAAGTGTGTGTATGGATCATATTACCACATTTCATTAGGGGAACAATAGGTCAAGCTGTATGCTTTACTCTTGGTCTGCAAGCAAAGCTCCAGTGGCGCAATCGGTTAGCGCGCGGTACTTATACGACAGTTGCGTGGCTTTATATTGCCTGTATTCGTGGATTTATAATGCA